>NC_080168.1:90019450-90064450 GCF_950295315.1 Erinaceus europaeus | reverse complement strand
TTCTTACGATGTGTATCCAAAAACAAGCAAAGCTACTTCATTATATTTTATTTTATTTTATTTTGCCTCCAGGGTTATTTCTGGGGCTTGGTGCCTGCACTGCTCCTGGAGGCTATTTTTTCCCCTTTTGTTGCCCATGTTGTTTATTATTGTTGTTATTACTGTTATTGCTGTTGTTGTTGGATAGGACAGAGAGAAATCCCGAGAGGAGGGAATGAACAAAGAGGAGGAGAGAAAGATAGACACCTGCAGACCTGCTTCATTGCTTGTGAAGCAACCCCCTGCAGGTGGGGAGCTGGGGGCTCAAACCAGGATCCTTATGTCAGTCCTTGCACTTTGTGCCACGTGCACTCATCCCTCTATGCTACAGCCCAGCTCCCTCAAAGCTATCTCCAAGGCATTTTTTTTTCTAGTCCTTCCTTCTGCCTGTATAAATATTATCTAAAACAAAGAAGCACGTGTGTGTGTGTGTGTGTGTGTGTGTGTGTGTGTGTGTGTGTGTGTGTGTGTATGGATGATTTCAATATTGCTCTACTCTCCATTGTGTTTAAACAGCTCAGGTTTTTTTTTTTTTATTTTTATTTAAGAAAGGATTAATTAACAAAACCATAGGGTAGGAGGGGTACAACTCCACACAATTCCCACCGCCCAATCTCCATATCCCACCCCTCCCCCGATAGCTTTCCCATTCTCTATCCCTCTGGGAGCATGGACCCAGGGTATTGTGGGTTGCAGAGGGTGGAAGGTCTGGCTTCTGTAATTGCTTCCCCGCTGAACATGGGCATTGACTGGTTGGTCCATACTCCCAGTCTGCCTCTCTCTTTCCCTAGTAGGGTGTGTCTCTGGGGAAGTTGAGCTCCAGGACATATTGGTGGGGTCTTCAATCCAGGGAAATCTGGCCGGAATCCTGATGACACCTGGAACCTGGTGACTGAAAAGAGAGTTAACATACAAAGCCAAACAAATTGTTGAGCTCTCTCTCCAAGTCATTTTCAACAGAGGTGTTCAGAAGTTAATTGACTTATTTATGTTGGGAAAATACACTGATCCCTTCTGGTCACTTTCATCCAGTAGTAAAATGTCCCATTTACCTGGCTCAGAGTTCTCAATGACTTGATGGAGTCGCCAATTCCATATTAATTATTTACAACTTCGGAAGAAAACTCATTTGACATCAGTTGTTGAATGGATTCTTCAATATATGTCGTCAGGCTGTGCCAACATTTGTGCAAAAAAATTGATCATCATTACCATCACTACCACCAGTATCTCTAGGGTTAACCCTCTAACAGTGGGATATAAGATTAAAGTAAAATTTTGAAGTAATTAGTAAATAATAATTTTTAATGTATATATTTATGTTAATAAAAGAGACATACAGGGGCCAGGTGGTGGCGTACCTTGCTAAGCACACACATTACAGTGAACAAGGCCCAGGTTCAAGCCCCTCTTCCTTATCTGTAGCGGGATAGTTTCACAAATGTTGAAGCAGGCTGCATGGGTTTCTCTGTATCTTTCCCTCTCTACCTCTTCCTCCTCCTCTCAATGGAGGGGGTGGGACATGGAACTCTAGTAGTAGGAACTGTGTGGAACTGTACTTCTGTTATCTTACTATCATGTTAATATTAAATCACTGATAAAATAATACATGAATAATTAAAAATAAAATTTATAAAAAGAGACATATATAAAGGAGAGAGAGAAAGAGTCCAGAGCACTACTCAGCTCTGGTTTCTAGTCGTGCTGAGGATTGAACCTGGGTGCTCAGTACCTCAGGAATTAAAATCTTTTTTTTTTAATATTTTTTTAAATTTTATTTATTTATTTTCCCGTTTGTTGCTCTTGCTGTCTCATTATTGTTCCTGTAGTTGTTGTTGTTATTGATGTCATTATTGATGGATAGGACAGAGAAAAATGGAGAGAGGAGGGGAAGACAGAGAGGGGGAGAGAAAGATAAGACACCTGCAGACCAGCTTCACTGCCTGTGAAGCGACTCCCCTGCAGGTGGGGAGCCAGGGGCTTGAACCTGCATCCTATGGTTCTTGCGCTTTGCGCCATGTGTGCTTAACCTGCTGCCCTACCACCCGACCCTTAGGAATGAAGATCTTTAACGTAACTATTATTCTGAATATAATTAATGTTCCTGAATATAAAATCATTGATGGATTTTTCTTTCCTACAGGAAAGCTTACCCTTAATTATACAAGCTATACTGGCTTTTCCTATTTTCTATTCCACTCTTCTTGCTGACTGAACTTCTGCTTACAGGAAATATTTTCCAAATAAGTTATATACAGTCAAGTTTTTGTCTCATATTGTTTTCAAGTAAAATGAAATTAAAAGACCTATGAACTTACAACCTCCCTCTCCTGTGCCCGTGATTCTTATACATATTATTCCCTATGGGGAAACTGCTCTTATTTCATCAGAAATAATCTCATAGGGGTTTGAAAAAATATGTGCATATGTTACTATATATTCTGTCCAATAAACTTTCTTTTGATACAGGTTCCCTTCTACCTGTCACTTTTTTCACTGCTCTCCTTTTTCACTAAGCATCTAAAAATGCCTTTGCTCTAGCACATGTTCTTGTGAAGCTACTCTACACTAGTTTTTTTTCACTTCTGTATTCACAGTTCACTTTATTAACAATAAGCAAACATAGCCAAATCCAATAGTCAGTAATTATTTGCCATCTTATGACATCACCATTAGACCAAGTTAATTGCTCTTCTTTGTAATATTTTCCTCACTTGCGGTGAAATACACATTTCCACTATTTTTTTGTTTTATTTTGTTTTGAGATCTTTTATGTAGGGTAGGTTTCAAAGGAATAAAGTGATTCCCAGTGGCATAAAAGTAAAACACACTTTTTGTTTTATTTTATTATTTAATTTTATTTTTATGACAGAGAGGCATAAGGTGATTAAAAGAGCAACCAGGTTTCCTTCAAATCTGTGGGAGCTGGGCTTGAACCTGGGTCACGCACAGAGCAAGTACACTGCGTTTAAAAATCCTGAAGTTGGGCGGTAGCACAGCAGGTTAAGCGCAGGTGGCGCAAAAACGCAAGGACTGGTTTAAGGATCCCGGTTTGAGCCCCCGGCTCTCCACCTGGAAGGGAGTCGCTTCACAAGCAGTGAAGCAGGTCTGCAGGTGTCTGCCTTTCTCTCCCCCTCTCTGTCTTCCCCTCCTCTCTCCATTTCTCTCTGTCCTATCCAACAACGATGACGTCAATAACTACAACAATAAAACAACAAGGGCAATAAAAGAGAATAAATACGTATTTTTTTTTAAAAAAATCCTTTGGTGGCCCTGCTGTAGTGTACAGGGTTGATGACACATATTTTAGTGAATAAAAAAACAGCTTTAAGCCCCTGATCCACAGCTGCAGGGGAAATCTTCACAAGTAGTGAAATAAGTGCTGCAGATGTCTTTGTTCATCCCTCCCTAGCTCCTCTCCCTCTCAAATTCTCTTTGTTATATCAAATAAAGAAAAAGAAGAGAGAGAAAGAGAGAGAGAGGTATGGCTGCCAGGAGTGGTGGATTTATGCATAGGCACTGAGCCCCATCTCTAACCATAATGACAATAAATGAAATGCATACATACATGCATACATACATACATACAAGAAAAACACTTGGGAGACTATGGTAATTTTATATATTTTTTCTTTTAACATTTACACAAATAATTAAAACTTAACTACATTATTCAGTATTAGTGATTCATACATCCATAAGAGCATAAATAATATTAAAAAGGAAACGTTAAATTAACAAAAATAAAAACAAGTCTTTTTTTTTTTAAAAAATGCTGAAGAACACTTCTGTGAGGCAGGCAGCATCTTTAGAAGTCCCTGTATACTTAGCACAGACTATTTTTTAATAGAAAGCAGCAATAATGGCTTTAGGATATTTAAAATCCTGTCCTAGACCTTCTCTTCCCATATGTGTCAAAATGCTCCACTGATCCACTGCAGTCCCACTATTTATCCTCTTTCTTATTTCTGTTTATCATAGCATCTTAGAAACATGCCACATTCAAAAATACCCTTTTCAAATCTGTATTTAGCTACAACTATTTCAATCAGTGGGGCTTTCCCTACACCAAAATACCACTTTTTTTTGCAATAATATAAAAAAAATGCCCTCAATGATGACAGTCCAAGTTCTCACTTTTGCCATATGATAAGCCTTAAATAGTCATCATCCTAAGTAAATTTCTAATAAAGTATCCACTTAATGAGGTCCTATTTGTAAAAAGAGTTTTTTAAAGAGATTAAAAACTTTAAAGGACACAAACTAATTGCAGTTTAACTTTACCTACTAAATAATTAAAGCTTAACATTTTCTTTATGCTCATGTACCTCGGGCCTAAAATTCTGTCTACAAAAATGAATTGGTTATATGTGTGGGCATCAGATTACTCCTGACAGATCAAAAATATTATGCTCATTTACATTTTAATAACACAAAGTAATAGAAATATAAGGACCATTCAGAGTGACACCCCTGATAGTGAAAAGGTGGGTTGCTCTCTGATAGCATGACATCTTAGCTGGTAGAGACTGCTGAGATATCACAGAACCCCACTGATGCAGAAAGAAGTAGGGGTGAGGGTGAGAGACTCACCTTCATCAAACTCAGCCTCAGGCATCCATAAATAACATAGCTAACTTATGAAATTACGTGCACATTACTTTTGGATGGCCTCCTTTGTTGTTGTTGTTGCTGAGTTCTGGGAGTTCTTTATATATTTTGGATTTTAACCTTTTATTGGATGTGTAGCATAAGGTACTCTCCTACTCCATATATAGTCTCTCTGGATGGTGGTTTATTTTGCAGTGTAGAAGCATTTCAATTCGATGGTCTACTTTTAGTTTTGTTTTCTTTACAAATGGACTTGTCTAACTGAATATGCCTTTACAACTTACATTGAAAAGAGTTCTGTCACTTGGACTGGAGTTGGTGCATTGCACCAAAGTAAAAGACTCTGGGCTGGGCAGGTGGGGAGGGGGTCATGTTCCTGGAACTTGATGGCAGAGGACCTAGTGGGTGTTATATTGTTATTTGCAAAACTGGGAAATGTTTGTATGATGTACAAACTACTGCATTTACTGTTGAATGTACAACATTATTCCCCAATAAAGAAATTTTAAAAAATGAGTTTTATCTTTTTTTTTCTAAACATTTGATGGTTTGGGGTTTAATATCCAAATCCTTGATCCATTTGGAGTTTACATTTGCATGTGGCAAGATATAGTGGTCCAGTTTCATTCTTCTGCATGTTTTAAGACAATTTCCCCAACACCATTTATGGATGAAACTTCATTTAATATTGTGAGCCCCTTTGCCAAAAATTAGATGTCCATAAATAGGGCTTTATTTGTGGGCTCTTAAGTTCTTTCCACTGGACAGTTTGTCTATTTTTGTTCCAAGAAGATATAGACTATTCACCAAGGAGATCCAAAAGGTCAATAGACATTTAAAACAATGCTCACAGTCACAGTTAGAAAAACACACACACAAAAAAACAACAATGAGATACCACTTCACCCCTGTGAGAGTGTCACACATTAGAATGGATAGTAAACACAAATATTATGGAGCTTGCAGGGATAAAGGAACTTTTCTCCACCACTGGTGGGAATGTAAATTGGTTCAATCTTTCTGAAAAGCAATCTGTAGAAATCTAAGAAAGCTAAAAAATGAACATCTCTTGTAATCCAACAAGTCCTTTCTTAGGGATCTATCCTAGAGAAATAAACACATCCATCCATAAATATTCACATGCGTCTATGCTCATAGCAGCACTATTTGTAGTAGCCCAAACTTGGAAGCAACCTATGTGTCCCACAACAGATGAATGGGTAAGGAAACTGTGTGAAAAAAAAAAAAAAGAAAGAAAGAAAAAGAAGGAAAATTCTGGTATATCTACATAAAGGAATACAATTCAGCTATTATGAATGATGAAGTCACCTTCACACTTCATCTTCAAAGGAATTATAAGAATCATGTTCAATAATATAAGTCAGAAAGAAAGAAATGACTATGGGATGACCTCACTCATAGTCAGAACTTAAGAAATAAGAAAAGACAGGAGAAACGCAAAGCAGAACTCAGATTGGCTTTGGTGTATTGTACCAAAGCAAAGGACTCTGGGAAAGGAAGGCAAGGAGAGTTCTGGGAGTGGAACCTTCAGGTTCTGGTACATGATGGTGGAAAAAATGAGTTAGGAGTGTTAATGTTGTACAGACATTTATCATGGTGAGATGAGAAAATTTACCTATGTGTGAAAAGATGTATATAGTAAACCACTAACATCCCAATAACATGATAAAAATTTTATAATTAAAAATAAAGCATAATGATTAAAATAAAAAATATATCTTAACTAAGTCACTTTTGCCTACTTAAAATAAGAACAAAAGTTACATAAGTCATAGCCCACATTTTGTTGTGGTATTTGCCCAGGTGAACTATCTCACTACTCCCCTTAACTCATAATATTTAAAATACAGCAACATCTAATAACCATGTTGTTCTCAATATAACTCCCCAAATACATAATAGAAAGTAACTGTAACTAACTTTGATTAAATATGGAAAAGAAAAATTTCTTTTTATGTACTTATTTATTATTGGATTGAGTTTTTATTTACCTATTTATTATTGGATAGAGATAGAGAGAAATAGAGGGGAGGGGGAAATAGAGATAGAGAGAGACAGTCCTGATTCACCACTCGTGTACTTAACCAGATGTTCCACTGCCTAGCCCGGAAAAGGAAACTTTCTATCAACTTTCTATCAATATTTTCAGTTCAGTAAACTTATTTTTCTCCCACTTAAATGGTATCCTGGATCTGGGCAATGATTCTCTGGTATAGTACGCACAGTGAGAGCACAAGGATCCACATTCAGGACTCCTGTCTACTCCTGAAGCAGGGAAGCTTTATAAAGCTATGATTCAATGCTGCAAGTGTCTCTCTTTCTCCCTCTCTACCTCTCCTTTCTTATCAATTTCTCTCTCTATCCAAACTATTTATTTTAAAATACATATCGCAATTTCCAATGAATTATCCCACTCAAAAACCTGTATCAGAATATAATCACGTTGAAGCTAGCTTATTTTATCTACTTCAGTTACCCAGTGAATATCCAGTTCATTTTTCATCTTGTGGCTGTAGGATTTATTACCGGTATTTTTTTCAAGACAGTGTGAATGGGTCACAGAAGTGGCAGCCCCTGCATATTCTTCTTTTTAAGCAGCAGAATATAAAAGGTAACTACACTGAATACAAATTCCTAAAGTATTTAAGTTGTGGCCCATTATTGTGAGTATTTTAATTCTAGAAATTACTGTTTGTGCAATTTGATAGACTTGAAAGACAATCTTTTTACTGCATAACCAAAACTACTGAGACCAAGCAATTCCTAATTGCATAGAAAACTATTTTAGAGCAGAAGATAAATTATATTCTATGTATATATGTATGTATATATAATAAGTCTAATATTAGTTTGGATACCTGCACACCACTACCCTTTATAATTGTCATAGTAATAATAATAATTTATCTCATTAGTATTTATTGCTTACTCTCTCTGAGATGTATATGCCAAGGCTTATCTAAATAGAGTTTATAATTTCAACAAGCTAATTAAAATTTTTTACATTTTAAAAATGGTCAGTCTCACCTCAACTTTTTTCTATCAACATGGTCATTTAAGAGCAGTTCTTTTCTAAATATAAAAATCTCCACCTGGTAAGTATATTCTTAGAAATGAAATATAGGCGTATATGAAAGTCTTTTAAAAATTTTTTTGTATTTATTTTTTTATTCCCTTTTTGTTGCCCTTGTTGTTTTATTGTTGTAGTTATTATTGTTGTTGTCGTTGTTGGATAGGACAGAGAGAAATGGAGAGAGGAGGGGAAGACAGATAGGAGGAGAGAAAGATAGACACCTGCAGACCTGCTTCACCACCTGTGAAGCGACTTCCCTGCAGGTGGGGAGCCGGGGTTCGAACCAGGATCCTTATGCCGGTCCTTGTGCTTTGCGCCACCTGCGCTTAACCTGCTGCACTACAGCCCGACTCCCGTATATGAAAGTCTTATAACAGGGGCAGGGCGGTGGTGAATCTGGTTGAGGAGACATCTTACAATGAGCAAGGACCTAGGTTTGAATTCCCAGACCCCACTTGCAGGAGGAAAGCTTTGCGAATGGTGAAGCAGTGCTGCAGGTGTATCTCTCCCTCTATCTTCTTCTTCTCTCTCAATTTCTGGCTGTCTCTATCCAATACATTAAAAAAAAGATAACTAAAAACACTTTTTAAAAAGTCTCTTAACATCCTGGCAATAGCAATAATCATATCTTTAATTCATTTGCCAACCTAGTTAACATCATTACTGTTTTCTATATGCAAGTGTGATAATTTTCATTTAATCTCACTGAAAATCTTAAATTCTAAATATGCATTCTCTTTGCATTGTTTTATGCCTGCATTCCCATTTGGATTGGAGAGTGAATCTCAATGGCAATTTCCAGTGTAGGCTTTTTGTGGTAGGAAGGAAAAAGACAACAAAAATTTCTCACAAATTATCCCTTGCAGTAAGAGGTTCATTTCTTTTTTTTTTTTAAAGTTTATTTTATTTTATTTTATTTATTTATTCCCTTTTGTTGCCCTTGTTGTTGTTTTTTATTGTTGTAGTTATTATTGTTATTGTCGTCGTTGTTGCATAGGACAGAGAGAAACAGAGAGAGGAGGGGAAGACAGAGAGGAGGAGAGAAAGATAGACACCTGCAGACCTGCTTCACCGCCTGTGAAGTGACTCCCCTGCAGGTGGGGAGCCGGGGTTCGAACCGGGATCCTTAAGAGGTTCATTTCTTACATCTCAGTGGGTCTCTTATTTCTTCTTTGAAAATTCTGAGCACATTTAAAGAACTGCAGTTGGAGTGGTCATTCTTTATCTGCTTCAGCGTACAGATAGCAAACATTTATAAGCCTCCCAATTGTCAGGCAAACACTCTCAGACCCATTCTCCTTTGATCATCTTACTGATAATTTTTTTCTTAGAACCTTCCCACTGCTAATTGTAATTTTTCAGCTACAAGGAAGTAGTTTGTCACCCACTCAGAATGATCAGAGATAACATTATCAAACATTTTTACCTTTTAAACCCATTCTCTATACTACTGACTGCTCCATACTGTACCCTAAGAATACAACCTCCCCCTCCTCAAGGGCAATCTACCATCATCATGACATTTACGTCATTTTTTCTTCTTCGTAGCAATTTCATGTGCCAAGTATCATTATAATCCATATTATATAGATAAAAAAATAAGTCAAACTTTATAGTTATTGCCCATGTCACAAAGACACTGTAGCTGGAAGTCTGGCGGTAGCGCAGTGGGTTAAGCGCAGGTGGCGCAAAGCACAAGGACTGGCTCAAGGATCCCGGTTCGAGTCCCCGGCTCGCCACCTGCAGGGGAGTCCCTTCACAAGCGGTGAAGCAGGTCTGCAGATATCTATCTTTCTCTCCCCCTCTCTGTCTTCCCCTCCTCTCTCCATTTCTCTCTGTCCTATCCAACAACGACGACATCAATAACAACAACAATCATAACAACAAAAGGAAATAAATAAATAAATACTAAAAAAAAAAAAAAAAGAAAAGAAACTCTGGAAGTCAGGCTGTAGTGCAGCGGGTTAAGCGCAGGTGGTGCAAAGTGCAAGGACGGGGTAAGGATCCTGGTTAGAGCCCTGGCTCGCCACCTGCAGGGGAGTCGCTTCTCAGGCAGTGAAGCAGGTCTACTGGTGTCTTTTTTTCTTTCCCCTCTCTGTCTTCCCCTCCTTTCTCCATTTCTCTCTGTCCTATCCAACAATGATGACAACAATAATAACTACAACAATAAAACAACAAGGGCAACAAAAGGGAATAAATAAGTATAAAAAATAAAAATAAAGATACTTTAGCTGAGTAAGCTAAGGGGATACTCAGATGATGAACACGCAATCTAGTATATTCATACAGACTATCATTTAATTTTAATTGCAATAACACTGATTTTGAATGTCATAGTGATTTTAGATATACAGTATTATAATTATAATTGAAAAAAAGTCTAATTTTCATCCACCATCAAATAATTAATTCTGTTTATTGGGTTTGTAACTTTCCACATACATACTCACACACCATTTCTCTTCTGATAAGCCACCATTTTACTCTCATAAATAGGAAGGGTGTTTTACTCATTATATATATATTTTTTACTGCTTTGTCTAATCACCTACATGTGAATTAAATCCAACAATATCTGTCTTCTCTTTGATTTATTTCACTTAGAAAACACTCTCTAGATCTGTCCCAGTTGCAAATGGTAATATTTCATATTTTTATAGTTAAACTATTCCATTGGGTATTAATATAAACTTGTTCTTTGTCATCTAATTATGTACTTTAAGTTGTTTCCATATCTTAGCTTCAGTGAACAAAGGAGTTCACATATGTTTGTATTCTAGTCTTTTCACATATGTTAGGTCAATATCCAGAAGTGGAATAGCTGGATTATATGGCATTTCTTAAGTTTTTTGAGGAATTTCCATACTGTTTTCCATACTGACCACACAACTTATATTCCTATTAACAATATAGCAGGATTCCTTTTCTTTGCCTCCTCATCAAAATGTATTCTTTCTTGTCTTAAAATTTTTGTTATCTTTATTTATTTATTTCACATAGCAAGAAATCAAAGGAAATGGAGAGATAAGGAGAGAGATAGAGAGATACCTGTAGTCTTATTCAACACTTGGAAAGCTTTCACCTTGCAGGTGGAGTCCGGTGACTTGAACCCAGGTCCTTGGGCACTGTCACATGTCTACTCAACCAAGTGCACCACCACCATCTCACCATGTTTTCTTTCTTTCTTTCTTTCTTTCTTTTAATGGCTGTTGGGAGTAGTGGATTCCTTTTTTTTTTTAAATTTGATTTATTTATTTATTTTCCTTTTTGTTGCCCTTGTTTTTCATTTATTGTTGCAGTTATTATTGTTATTAATGTCGTCATTGTTGGATAGGACAGAGAGAAATGGAGAAAGGAGGGGAAGACAGAGAAGGGGAGAGAAAGATAGACATATGCAGACCTGCTTCACCGCCTGTGAGGAGACTCCCCTGCACGTGGGGAGTCCAGGGCTCAACCAGTATCCTTATGCTTGTCTTTGTGCTTCGCACCACCTGCGTTTAACCTGCTGCACTACTGCCTGGCTCCCTCTTTTTTTTTTTTTAATAGTTATCCTGACAGAGGTGAAGACCTGTCTTATTGTGAGTTTGACTTGCACTTCACTAACAATAATATATATATATATATATATATATATATATATATATATATATATATAGTTTTACCCAACTGGTAGGAATTCTGCATTGTTTAATTCCTTTTTATAAACAGCCAGATAAAAAGGTATTGGTTATATCCATAAATGAAGAAAAAGTTGCAACCATTATAAATTTCTGGGATTCTCAAACCTTCTTTTACTATAACTCCATTAAACAATTTTATAGTACAAATGATCTTGCTCATAAAGATGTCTCTGTCTTTTTCTAACCTACAATCATTGAGGTTTAGCTATACAAAATATTAATATAACTCAGCATGTTCTCTCTAAAAGAGCTGTTTTCGGTGTTTTGACACCATAATGGTTTCAGAGCCCAAGACTTCAGAAATCATATCTTCCATTTGTCTATCCCGCACAGCTTCTGGTACAACACCCTTCATATAAACTAATATTTAATATTTATTCTGGAGGAATAAAGTGATCAAAGTATGGTCAGGAAGGATATTAAAACAAAATTAAGTGGCCTGAGAATTAGCTCAGTAGAACACAGGATTTTAAAGCATGAAGTACTGACTTATCCACTTTTTTCTCTCATTAATAAATAACTTTTCTAAGAAATGTTGGAAGAAAATCTTTAAGATAGTTCACCTGGATACTGTACCTACTTTGCCATGTGCATCACCCAAGTGTGAATCCAACCCCACCATATTAGGGGAGGAAACTTCAGTATATGGTATCTTTGCCTCCATCTCTATCTCTAAAATTTAGATCTACCTAAATTACCTTTCTAGGGTACTGGAAGATAACTCACTTATTAGGCTGCCTACCTTTGTCTGCTGATGGCCCAGTTCAAATCCTGACATCACATGGTAGTTCCTTAACACCAGAGAAAGCTCCAGTACTATGCAACCTCTCCCCCTTCTCCTTCAATACCTATGTAAATGAAAAAGTATGCGGCCAGTTCATGCACAAGAACCCAGTTCTGAATAAAAACTTCCTAAGCAAAAATTGTGTTAGTACATATAATATTCTTAATTAGATGTATTAACATATTAAGATTAATGGGAGTTTTGGTAGTATACTACTCCTGAAAAAAATAATAAAGGGAGTCTTGGGACCAATAGTAATTAAGTTCAGTAGGAAAAAAAAAAAGGTGAATGGTATATCTGTGAAGATCGCTTGATGCGGTGATGTAAACAGCATTTTCATGCGATAAAACTGTGGACTCTGGAGTCCAACAAGCTTAGACTGGTATCATACCCTCATCCCTTGTAAGTTACGTGGCAATGGAAGAATCAAATAACACTTTCAATCCCAGTTTTCTCATTGGGTTAATAGAGCTAATATACAAGTAAGACAATGAATTGGTAATGTAGGGAAGCTTCAAATTTGTCAGTTGTCAGTAGAAGAACTAACATTTGTTGATTGTTTAGTGTTTAGTAAACTGTGTGGCCATTTTACTAGGACTAATAAATGTTAATGAAACTAATTTTCTTTATGTAAATAATACTGATACTGTCAGTTTTACTACTGAAAATTTAACTCCCTATCAAATTAAGAAAATAATAGATAACCAGGTATCTGACTCACCTGGTAAAGTGTACAGGTGACCATGTATGAGGAACTAGGTTCAGGTCCTGAGTAAACACAGGAGGAGGAAAGCTCCACAAAGTGTGGAGCAGTAATTCAAATGTTTTCCTTTTCTCTCTAGCTCTATTTCTTTCTCTCTCTCTTTCTCTCTCTCTTTCTCTCATCTGCTGTCTAGAAGGCAGAAAACACAACTTCTGAGAGAGAACAGGGAGAATCATGCAGGCATTGAGGCTCAGTGATAACCCTATTGACAACTGTATGAATGTTTTAATATAATATGGTCAAACTAATTATATAGTACTTCAGTCCTAAATATAAAACATATAAATGGCGAAGACAATTTGTAACTGGTCTAACACTTGGATATTTCTATATACCCAATTAACTCTGTATTTTCAGTTTTATTAGTAAAAAACTCAATGAAATGTTCCTTCTCCTTGCTTGTTTGTTTCCTGAAGGCCCAGGATTTGTTTTGTTCATCTGTGTACACCCTTGTGTGCCCAGCACATTTTTCTTATATATTTACTCTCCAAGAGTATGTTTTAAGTGAGGTAAATTGAACTGAATTGCTTTAAGCTGAAAGCTTCTTTCACCACGGCTTATTCCCACTAATTTGGGGAGGAAGCTAGACTTGAAATGCTTCTGAAGTAATTTTTCACTACTATACATAAAATCAGTGGTAGGATGACACAAGAAAATGAAAAGAATTTTGAGAGTGAATACTAACACCTACACTGTTTAGAGTCAGGATCACCAAGATATTTGGCACAATCCCCTATTATAAGGCATCAAACCTAATGTCTTCCCTCTATGGTTAATTATGTTTTCAATTAGACTGGACATCAACTTTTGTGTACTGAGTTTGGTCACTGATGTCAGAAATGTGCTAATTCTTCACATGTGCCTGAAGAACTGGGAGTTTTCAACTCTTAAAAGTACCTTTGCAAATTTAAATTTTAAAAACTTCTCTTGGCTGCCATCTTGTGGTAGATTTCTTTCAATGTAATGAAATTCAGTCAAAGAAAGTTTTAAAAGATCAATTATTAACATGTGAATAAAAGATAGAAGTGCAATGAGGTCAATATAACAAAAAAAAGTTATCTTATTTAAAGTCAGGATTCACACTGCATCTCTTTTCTTTATTTTGACAAATAGTCTGACACATTAAGCTTACAATAAAAGAGAAAATAATACTTCAATTTTTATCAAATATAAGTCCTATTGTGAAATTCATCCAAATCTTTTATTTATTTATTTATTTATTTATTTATTTATTTATTTATTGTCTCCAGGGTTACCACTGGGACTCAGTGCCTGCACTATGAATCCACTGCCCCTGCAGCCATTTTTGTTTATTTTATTGCCTAAGACAGACAGAAACAGAGAAAGGAGGGGAAAAGAGAGAAAGATACTTGCAGAACTGGTCACCAGTTGTGAAGTGACCCCCTCTACAGGTGGGGAGCCTGGAGGCTCAAACTGGGATCCTTACACTGGTCTTTGTGCTTAGTACTCTGTGTGCTTAATCCAATGTGCTACCACCCAGCTCCCCAAACCTTTTTTTTATTGGTTACTGTCTAAAAACTTTTAAAATTAGATTTAGCTGCTAAGCAAGTAGAGATTTAATAAGAAATCACATAAGAGCATTTACATTTCTAATCAAATTTTAAATTGTTCAGTTACAATAACTATACATAGAAGGAGACTTTATTAGAAAATAAGATTAAGGGAGTCGGGCAATAGTCCAGCGGGTTAAGTGCACCTGGCACTAAGAGCAAGCACTGGCATTAGGATCCTGGTTAGAGCTCTGGCTCCCCACCTGCAGGGGAGTCACTTCACAGGTAGTGAAGCAGGTCTACAGGTGTCTATCTTTCTCTAGCCCTCTCTGTCTTCCCCTCCTCTCCATTTCTCTCTGCCCTATCTAACGACAACATCAATAACAACTACAATAATAACTACAACAACAATAAAAAAACAAGGGCAACAAAAGAGAAAATAAACAAATAAAATATAAAGAAGAAAGAAAAAAGATTAGTATTTAAAAAGAACTTACAGGTTGAAAATAACATAACTTAGTAATAACCAAAATATGTATTTTTTCTTATCTTGATAACCAAGAATCATCTAAATATATCTAGCAATATATCTAAAATTTTCTAAAACTAAATTAATTACTTATCTAAGAAAAAGCTATCAGTCCATAGAATAAATTATTGACGAGTCATCCTTTGGGTCTTATAATTTAGAAACTAAGATAATTGCTACAATCCAATAATAAAGTGAAAAAGAAACCAGAGTTAGCTAAATGCCATCAATCAGACAGATGGAAGGAGGCTGGCAATGACCACTAATATTTCAAATTCATAAACTAGGTGATCTGCTTGAAGGTGTAATTAGATAGTAGTATATCTTAAGAACTCTGGGTTTTAATGTATACTATTTTACATAATATCAAGATTACCAAGATATAAGATGCATTGATTTCCAAGAAGAAGTCCAGAATTCATGTTGCAAATTTGTTTTCACAACTGAAAATTACTTAAATTCCACCCAGGAATCCAGGTACCCTTCTAATGTAGTGGTGAATTCATTAAGACTCATTATCCTCAATTTAGAAAACTGGCATGGAGGGAGATTCCACACCTGGACCAAATTATGAGTTGATTTCATTTCCTATTGGCCAGGAAAAATAAATTCTATGGGGATTTAAATTTAGGTAAACATTCATTATATTGTGTAATTGTTTTAACTTTAAGCTAGAAAACAACTAAGTTATAATGCAGACATTTCACAGAAAAAAAAATTATCTAAGGGCAAAAGTTCCTAAGTGGACAGCTTAGGGTAATATACCCAAACCAATATATATATATATATATATATATATATATATAATTTATTATATACTATATTATATATTTATTATATATATAATAAACACACACATATATATATCATGGGGGAGGCTAATGGTTTATAGTATGTCTTTTAATGCATGGTAAGATTTCTTATCGCCCCATAAGAAGTGTCTGTACAACATTGTCACTCTCACCTTAGGATCTCATACATTAAAACCCTCTTCACACCCTCCCAGACCCTGATGCCTGAACTCTTATGGATACTTATACATATTCACATTTATCAAGAATTCTAAGAGTTACATTTTGTAACTTCTACTATGTAAAATAACTTTTTTTTCCCAAATGATTCAATATGATGTCGTCTTACAGTGGAAAAATAATGCAAAAAGAAGTCAATTGAATTACTTTTGTTTCTATTTTATTAAATATGTGCTTCTCACATAAGTGTGGTCCAACTATCTCAAAGTTTGTACTTTAATGACCATAAAATCTTTTCCATTACACTTTTAAAACGATCCCATTTTCTTAATGGAAGAAATACATTGAAATTATCAGAGAGCTATGTTTGCTCTCCTTGCTTGGTGCCCTAGGACATGTGAGTCTAGAAACTCTATCAAAAATAGTCTTAATTTACATACTAACATTCACTCTCTCAGTAGGAATAATTTTGATTAGTAGGAAAAGTGCTTTCTTATTGTCTTTCTTCACTGGCAAATAATACATTGCATTTGTATCTTTGTTTTCTGAGCCTAGAGCCTTTAGATTCATTATCTAATTAATCCTCCTTACATTGTTGTAAAGAAAAAAATGGGGAGTAAATTCCCAGCCAACATGTAGGGAGATTAACTGAGTTATGTCAACCATGTCAGTAAAAAGAAAAGCAAGAATCTGCTTAAGGTTTGACTTTATTGCAAGATTAGTTCATTATTTCTCATATTATAAGAAGCATAGAGATAATTGATGCTAGAAGTTGAGAGCAAAACAGTTGTTTTTTGCATATTTAATTGTAATAAACTATTCCAAAATAATCTTTTGAAATAATGGTTAAGAATATAAATACACTTATATTAGCAGGTCATAGTGTGTGTTCTTACAATGTTATATGTAGAAGAAAAATCACTTTTTTTCTAGATATTTTTCTTGTTATTCTAGTTATTGGTCATATCGTTCATTAATGTATGACAATTCTAACATTAGTTAAGTTAATGTGGAACAAAATGAATTTGATTTCTTCTATTCCTTTTTTATTAATGACAGTTTAATCTGCCCCCATTATCACATGAGCACTATGCAACTTATTTAATTTATTTTAATCATGTATTTCAAAATTTATATTTTGAAATACAAGGAGTAATATCATTTTATTTCTATTTTTATTTTTTAATAAGATTTCAACTGATCCATTAAACGACAGAAAATCCTAAATATTTCAAACCCACGTGGGGAGGCCAGGGGAAATTGGAGATTCAGATGTAAGTTTCAGCCACTCACCTGAACTTTAGACTTTTTAGAGAACACATACTGAATTTGTTTGAAATTTTCTTTTTTTTTTTAATGAGCAGACATTACATTTGAAGGAATCTTGTGAGATACCTTTGAATTTGTCTTTTGAATAAAACAAATTTAGGAATAAGGCTGAAGATACAAGGTCACGTGAAATAGGATCAATGGTGTCCCAACTCACTGGTGGCTTGATGCCACCTAAGGTTCACTACATCCTACCTTGGAATAGACACCAAAAAAACTAAGAAAAAGGCATGTATATTAAATTCATCAAATATAAAGGCATTTCACTGTATAAATAAAGAGTAAGGATTAATTATCAAACCCCATTAGAATACTATTAAAGCTTATAGATATTATTTTTAAATTGCATATTATTAATCAGACATAAGATATCTTATTAAAGTTTTTAAGCAAGGATGTGGTTGTATTTAAAATATTTCTTCACATGGGCAAAAGGGTTTCAGGTTCAAAGCACATTCTCACCAGAAGCCACAGGTTCATCACTCTGGGGGATATAAAAAGATATTAAAAATGATAACCCTTCTAGTATTGCTTCTTCTTTATGCTTTAAATTTTATTTTACCCTTAATTTCTTCTACCTTTTTTTTTTCCTCTAGGTTTATTGCTGGAGCAAGGTGCCTACACTACAAATCCACTGCTCCTGTCAGCCACGTTTCTCTATTGTTGATTTGCTATTGGATAGGACAGAGAGAAATTGAGAGAGGAGGGAAAGACCTAGATGGGGGGAAAAAGACACCTGCAGACCTGCTTCACTACCTATGAAGGTGAGCCCCTGCAGGTGGGGAACCAGGTACTCAAACCAGGATCCTTGAGCCAGTCCTTGCACTTCACACTAGGTGCGTTTGACCCAGTGCACCACTGCCTGGACCCTGATTAATTTCTTCTTTATAACCAATATGTAAAATATAATTTTAAATTTATAGTAATTGTATTGTTGTTGATACTGGGCAGAAAAGCTAAGGTAGGGACAATGCCTGTGCAATTTTTTTTCTTAGTTTTTGTTAAGAGCCTTAAAACAAGGGTTGAAAACTTATAGGAATCACATAGGAGAATAAATGAGGAAGAAATAGAAAAGCAGTGGTAGCATTCAGAAAAGGAGAAAAATGCTTTGAGAAAGGATAAGCCCAAGATATATTTGTTATCAGTGTGTGAACAGGAAAAGAAGCTTATTGTAGAGATTTGTTAAGACCCAAATCAGACTTCATGAACATGGGTAATTGGTCTAAAAAAGAGCTTACTTTTTTACTTCTATTTATTATTATTTATTTATTATTGGATAGAGATAGAGACATTGAGAGGGGAGGGGGAGATAGAAAGGGAGAGAGACAAACACCTGCAGCTCTACTTCATCACTCCTAAAGCTTTTCCTCTGGAGGTGGGGACCAGGGGTTTGAACCTGGGTACTTGTGCAATGTAATGTGTGCTTAACCAGGTGCACCACCACCTGGCCCCTGAAGAGTGTTTACTTTCAAATGAGTTCAAATCATTTTATGATTTGAAAACATTATAGATGATGCAGTGTACAAAGTAGTTTCTTGGATATATTATGGAAGTTATTTAAGAAAGATAGCACCTGAAATCATGTATTAATCTGAACTATATAGCTCAGTGAGTGCCCAAACAAGCTAAACATCAGAATCATCTGCATCTTTCACGTGCTGCTTTTCTGACTCTGAGCCATTGCTCAGACATGTGTCACACTGGTGGAATGCCAGATTCCTATCACCAGGAATTTGAAAATGCATAATAAAATGTATTGATATCATTCCCCATGTGCATGTTTGTGCACATTCTGTGGAGAGTATTACTGCTGTTTAAAAGTAGGTAGTTGGGCAGGTGTAAATAACATAATGGTTATGCAAAGAGACTCTCATGCCTGAGGCTTCAAAATCCCAGGTTTAATCCCCTGCACCTTCATAAGCTAGAGCTGAAGACTGTTCTGGTAAAAAAGAAAACAATAGAAAAAAAAAAAAAGTAAAGTCTGTAGTTGGAATGAAAATAAAGTAAAAGAGATTTAAAGAAAGTACCTTGCAAGAATATTAATGACTTAGATGCTAAACTGACAAGCTTTTTCTACTAAAAAAAAAAAAAAAAAAAGGGAGGAGGAGGGGCATGTAGTAAATATGTTAGGTCTTATTGTCTCTGTTAAAACTGCTTTTCTCTGCAAAGGTTTCATGGGCATATCCGTAGATGATTTGTAAACAAAAAAGGATCTCCCTGTTCCAGTGAACTTTACCAAAACAGACGGCCATCCAGATATGGTTTGTGAGCTTTAATATTTCCTAAAGTTATTCTGTGATCTAAAAATTGTTGAATTTTACTCTGCCCATCTGCCTCTTCTTAGGAAAAAAAATGTGTTACTTTTATAAAGACTACATAAAAAACTATTCACAAAACCCTGCTAAAGTTTTTTGACGGTGGATTTCTCTGACATGAAAAGAGAAAGGAAGCACCAATTTCAAATATATTCAATGACTTACAGTTTTCATTCCGTGTGAGTCATCAGAATTTGTCATGCCTCCCTTAGGAAATCTCAACAGAGAGCAGGGCACATTAAATTTCAGGGACTACAGAACAGCTGCAGTATAAAAAACATTTTTCTTCTGATTTTATCCTATCTGATTTTTAGGAGGATGGGGGAGTGCTTTTGTTTGTTTAAAACATATAAACATATTAAAACATTTCTTTTATCCCAACCTTTACTCTTGACTAAAATCATTGTTTCTCTATCATAGACCATGTCCTTACTGATGCCCAAATTCTCAAACTTTCTCTTTTTCTGAGTTGATGAAAATCACAATCTGAATTTCTGTCATTGCAAGCATTTTATCTTTGACATCTCCTTATATTCAAGGCTTACTTGGCCACCTTCTTTGTACAAATATATATAATTTTTCAAAAGCCTTCCAGAGCAGCTGGAGAGGTGACTCAGCACTAGATCACAGTACTTGCCAGAATTAATTTAATCCCTAACACTAGATGTACCAGAGTCCAGAGTGATTCTCTAGATCTCTCTCTCTCTCTCTCTGTCTCTCTCTCTCTCTCTCTCTCTCTCCTTCCCTTCCTCACTCTAATAAGTAATTGATTATAAACATAAATAAATCCTTCAAAATTTAACACAGCTCTACTCTGCTTTATCCTTCATCAGATCCAACTCTGGATACTTTATTCCTACTTTACTCTGTCTCATAGAATGATCTTGTATCCTTAGTTCATCTTAGCCAACTCCTTAACCAAATTAATAAATGTATAGTTTTGTTAAAAACTCTGGTTTTGTGAAACAACTTGAGTTTCACAAAATTAGAGTAGTGAGTTAGTTAACACTGTGCTCAAATACTGAAAAACATAGGAAACACCAGAAAACAAAGACTACAACTACTCCATAATAGTTAACATATATATTTATTGATTGCTTTGTGTCAAGTACTTGGAAAAATTACCCTAGATATTGAACCAACTCTTGAGGCTACAGAGAATTTCCATGAGTATTTGTGTTACTTAAATTAAATTAATTGAATTCAGTGGCATTCAATTTAAATAGTTAGAGTTATATTCTACCTGTTATCAAAGAACTAAATATTCCATCCCATAATCAGAAAAATGAAAAAAATATAGCTGGACTAGAGTAAACAATGCTGAGAAAGAATTAATAAGAATATGCCCCCCCATAAAAGTTCAATAATGATATGTATTTGAGAAATAAGGCCCGTATTAAGATGAAAATCCTGCTTGAAAGCGAGTCATAAAATAATTGAGTATTGTATTAAATACTCGAGATCCCCCCAAAGAAAACACTAAACAATTTTAAGAGAAAGAATAATAATGAGATTTGCAAGTTAAGTCTATATGACATAATTGAAAATATATTAAATGAAAACAAAGCTAGAATTAAGAGGCAGGTAATGCATCATGTTCCACCAAAGGAAAAAAAAAAGAGCTCTGAACTTACTCAAAGGTGATGAAATAAGGAAATACAAAGCAGAGAAAGTATTCCCTTCAAACAATGAAAAGCAGTAGCTAGACAGCTGCTAATGATTTTAAACTTTCTATGCCTTCTAAGTAAGTATAATCTGATGTTTATTTTGTGTGTGTTTATTTTTATTTATTTGTTTAAAAAATAGGGGTGCTTAAGGGTTTATAGTACAGTCATTAGCACACAGGCACAGCCTCTCACCTCCCCTAGATTGTTTTTTAGGATACACAAAAGGACCTTCATCCTGTTCCTTTCCCTCCTTCCTCATTGTCCTTTTCTTTGATGCAGTACCCCATACCCAGTCCAAGTTTCACCTTCTGACTTCTTTTACTATCCTTTATTTTATATTCTCTTTTTTTTCTTTGTTGGGTGATTTATGGTTTACAGCTGACAGAAAATTCAATAGTTTGTACATGTGTAACATTTCTCAGTTTTCCACATAACAATTCAATCCCCACTAGGTCCTGCTCTACCATCATGTTCCAGAACCTGAACTCTCCCCCAACACTCCAGAGTCTTCTACTTTGGTGTAGTACACTATCTCTAGTCCAAGTTCTGCTTAGTGGTTTCCCTTCTGTTCTTGTTTTTCAACTTCTGTCTTTGAGTGAGATCATCCCATATTCATCCTTTTTTTTTTTTCCTGACTTATCTCACTAAACATGATTCAACTATCCTTTATTCTTAAGTTTCACCTACAAGTGAAATCATTACTTGGCATTGGTCTTTCTCTTTCTCTGATGGCTCACCTCACTCAATATGATGGCTTTGAATTCTGTCCATGATATTGCAATGAAGATGTGTACAGATATTTAAAAATCTATTAAACTTTTTTTTTAAGAGTTAAGGGAAATCAGAGAATATGTAGCTTACCAAAGTCAAGCAGCCATCAAGTTCTTTTTGTTTGTTTAATTTTTTATTTATGAAAAGGAAACATTGAAAAACCATAGGATAAAAGGGGTACAACTCCACATAATTCCCACCACCAGATCTCCATATCCCATCCCCTCCCAGGGTAGCTTTCTTATTCTTTAACCCTCTGGAAGTATGGACCCAAGGTCATTGTGGAATGCAGAAGGTTGAAGGTCTGGTTTCTGTAATTGCTTTCCCACTGAACATTATTGACTGGTCGATACATACTCCCAGCCTGCCTCTCTCTTTCCCTAGTATGGTGGAGGTCTGGGGAAGCGGAGCTTGAGGATACAATGGTGGGGTTATCTGTCTAGGGAAGTCTGGTTGGCATCATGCTAGCATCTGGAACCTGGTAGTTGACAAGAGAGTTAACATGTAAAGCCAAACAAATTGTTGATCAATCATGGGCCTAAGTGCTGGAATAGTGCAGATGAAGAGTTGGGGGGGGGGTCCATTTGTAGATAGCTAGTAGGCATATTTTATTTATATTACAAAGAGCCTGTGGCTATACTAGTTTTTTTTTTTCTTTTTCTTTTTCTTTTTTCCCCTGAGCTTGAAATCTGATATGCAGGTGGACCCAAGTTATTGTCTGGGGAGATGATGTTATGACTAAAAAAAGGACCAGAAAACGGAATGAGGGAAGAGAGTAGCTCCCTAATATGGGAAAGGGGTATAAATATTGTTGATTATAAACCCCATCGATTTGATGTGATCTGGGACCCATATTCAGCTTAGGAACATATGTGATAATAAATACTTTGAGCACCCTGCTCTCACTGTCCTTTTGTCAAATGACTGTCATTCATTCATCTTTGAAAAAGATGAACTTGATAAATTGCTAGGTGGCTAATTTTTAAATATTTCTTTTGTATATTTATCATTAGAATTTATGACTCCTAGAAACCACATTGGGTTTGCCATACTGATGGTTGAGCATGCATAGCTTCTGGCTATTTATTTTTTAATCTTTTTTATTATTTTAAAATATTTATTTATTTATTTTCCCTTTTGTTGTCCTTATTGATTTTATTGTTGTGGTTATTATTGTTGTTATTGATGTTGTTTTTGTTGGATAGGACAGAGAGAAATGGAGAAAGGAGGGGAAGACAGAGAGGGCGAGAGAAAGATAGACACCAGCAGACCTGCTTCACTGCTTGTGAAGAGACTCCCCCGCAGGTAGGGAGCCTGGGGCTCCAACCCAATCCTTCAGCTGGTCCTTGTGCTTCCTGCCATATGTGCTTAACCTGTTGCGCTACTGCCCAACTCCCAGCTTCTTAGTTTTTATTGTCACCTCCCCAAATTTAATCATTTATAGGCTTTCTTAACCTGATTCACTTCATCCTCAAAATATTGTCTTTATCCTGTTAAGTTTTCCACTCAATTATTCCCCTACCCATTTCCAGTTATTAGATTATATGTTCCTAGGTTATGAATTCTCATGGTAGCAAATTTTTAGCACCCTTTGGGAATTAATAATAATAGCTCTTTTGACATTTGAAAGAGCAATTTCAGTAAAATCTTGGTTGCCCACACCATAAAATAAATTTCATCTGTACAGGTATATAAGAAGTTAGGACCCTTAAGGTTACTGTGAAAATTATGAGTAAAAAATGAGCAATAAGGTTATAAATTACTGGAAAAAAACACAAAAATATTTTGTCTTTTCATTGTATGAGAGACATATTTATTTATTTATTTTATTTTCACTGGTTTGTTATTGCTGCTTTGTTTTTGTTTCAAATGCTAAGAGAGAAACCAATAGAGCATGAAAGAATAAAATTACATAAATATAAAGTGGTACATCTTTATGTTTAAAATTTGTTTCTAAATATTAATAAATAATACATAACAAATTAATTAGCATCGATAGAGAAATAGATATTAAACATAGCCCATAATAAACAATTGTATCCTTCTATAAGGAAATATGATATCCAATATGGTGGTTTGCTTTTTCACTTAGAAGATGCTTCATATCAGTATCGTGAATGAAATTAATCAAAAAAGAATTGATTTCCTGAAACTGAAGCTGCCTTTTATAGCATCCACTGAACATATGCCACATTTTAGGAACCATTTAGGAATGGTAACTATCATATTTTTATTCTTATTCAAATCAGCTGGTGCCTGGAAAGATCAATTAATTATTCTTGCTTTTTATCTTCTCATGAATATTTTCTAAGATGTCAGGAGATGCAATATTAGTAGACCTAAATTCTTACTTTGCCTGTATGACATACCTAAGTATTACTGAATAATGACTATGATCAATTTACATTATATGTGTTCTTTTATTTGATATATTTTAAATAAGTAAAATTCACTTTATTTCACCACTGCATATGATATGAAATGTTAGGAATACAAAGATAAGTGGCTCTAAATGGCTCACCCCTTGGTAGAGGTGCAATCATAATTATACAATATTATGAAATTATGTGATATTAAATTTGGCATAGAGATGCCATGTTAAAATACATAAATTTAATGTTTTTTTAAATTATTTAACAAGCATGAATTTCTCTCCAGGTACGTACTAGATTGTGTGGTAAAACAATTCTCATTTATCAGGTAGTCTAAGACCACCAAGTTCTCAAGAAACACATGCACATCATGAAATACATGTTAAAATCTTTTAATTAATGTAAAACTAAGACAAACAGAAGTAGGACATCTGAGAGGCTGATGACTTCTGTGTCAATTTAAGTCATCCATGAAGCAAGAAACCAGGCAGTATTTGATGTGTAAGAGTTGTATTTGGAAGAGCAAATTGTGAAAGCAAAAGATATAAGGAGCCCAAAGTGAATCTGTAACAGATCAATAATCCTCTTTTGGCCACCTGTTTTTCTTTGCCCTCCCTTTGGGGTTTAAGGCTTCTCTGATACATGGCAGAGAGCATCAAGGAAGGGGAACATCAAGTTCCCATAAGATATAAGGAGTGATTATTAAAGAATAGAATACTCTTGCTTCCATCCTGTCTTAACATGTTTGGGATGCCATAACAAAAATGAGTAGCTTACAAAGAGCAAAAACATAATGCTCATAGTTAGGAAAGATGAAAATTCTGAGGCCGAAGTGTCAGTTTAGTGAAATAGGGAACTCCTGCAGAATGCTTATTTCTCATTATCCTCATATAATAGATGGAACAAGGACCTCTTTTGTAAAACACTATTCCTAGTCTTGAGAGTTCCACTTTCATGAACAAAGAGCCTCCCAAGGGCCCACCATTTAATGTCATCACTGTAGACACTAGAGATTTATTTATTCATTTTTAGTTAGTGATTTAATAGTAATTTATAATGTTAAAATATGGTTGGGGTGTAGTTCCATACCATTCCCACTAATAAAGGTCTGTGCCCCTCCCCCAATGGTAACTCTGATAGTTATCCCAAGGTCTTAGACTTAAATTTTTTTTTTCAAGTTCATGAGTTTCAATATTCTATATTCCACCTCACTGAAACAATCCCATAGTTGTCCTTCAATTCCTTACATTGCTGAGCATAATCACCTTCAGTTCCATCCATTTGATCCCAAAAGATGCGATATCATCTTTTTAAACTGAGAGTAGTGCTCTATTGAGTAGATGTGCCATAACTTTTTTTTTTTTTAATCTGATCATTGGTCAATGGGCATTTAGGTTGCTTCCTTATTTCAGATACTGTGAATAATGCAGGCATGGGCATAGGAATCCATATGTTCCTTTGAGTTAGTGTTCCATGTCTTTTGGATAAATACCTGGAGTGGTGTTACTAGATGATAAGGTATTTGTTTAAAAATTCTCCGTACTTTGACTGTACCAGTTTGCATCACACCAGCAGTGTAATAGATTTCCTCTTTTTCTACATCTTCTTCAACTTAGTTTCTTGTTTTTTTGAAGGTCATTTTCACAAGTGTGAAATGGAATTTCAATGTGGTTTTCATTTGCATTTCTCTAATGATAAGTGAAGTGGGCCATGCATATCTCTAGAGAAATGTCTATTCATATCATCTTCCCACTTTTTTATTGAGTTGCTCTTTTTTGTTGTTGTTGTTGTTGAATTGTATAAGTTCTTTATATCAACCACTCATCAAATGTTTGGGACAGTAGAAATTTAAGGATGCTAGAATCAAACACACACACACCCAATCAAAACAGCTGATTACTTCACAATATTGCTTCATGAAATACAGATAATTTTTTTAAGAATTTATTTATTCATGAGAAACATAGGAGGAGAGAAAGAACCAGACATTACTCTGGTACATGTGTTGCCAGGGATCGAAATCAGGACCTCATGGTTGAGAATCCAGTGCCTTATCCACTGTACCACTTCCCAGACCACATAGATTATTTTTTAATTTTTTATATTTTATTTAATTATTTTCCCTCTTGTTGCCCTTGTTTTTGTTGTTGTTATTGCTGTTGTAGTTATTATTGTTGTTGTTATTGATGTAGTCATTGTTAGGACAGAGAGAAATAGAGAGAGGAGGGGAAGTAGAGAGGGGGAGAGAAAGATTGACACCTGCAGACCTGCTTCACCGCCTGTGAAGCTAAGCCACTGCAGATGGGGAGCCAGGGGCCCAAATCAGGATCCTTACCTAATGCCCGACTCCCAAAATACAGATTATTTTTAAATGAGGGGAAACAATTTAAGAAGTTGCAAGGTTAATGGCTTACAATGCAGTCTTTATCACATAGGAAGAACATCTCATCTCATCTCTCCTGTATCATACGTAAGAACCTCAATATCCTTTCATCCCATCCTTTTCCATTCTTTTCAAGTCCTTTGCTTTGGCACAGTACACCACACCCAGTCCAATTTTCATCTATTTTTTACCTTACTTATTTTTCTTATATTTCACTTGGTGTATTTCTTAAGATCACTTGGTATTTCTCTTTCTCTTTCTGGGTTATCTCTTTCAACAGGTTGCCTTCTAGTTATTACCAAGATATTACAAAAGAAATTACTTCTTCATAGTAACAATATAATATTCCAGTGTGTATATGTGCCACAAATTCAACTTATTTAACTGCCCCTTTGTAGTTGCTTTTAAGTTTGGGTTATTACAGACTGTGCTGCTATGAACACAGCTCTTTTAGATGAGTTTTTTTGTTGCTGTTGTTTGGCATGGGCATATCCCAGGAGAGGATCATAAGATAGTCAATGCTTGTCACAAGATAGATCCATTTGTGGAGTTGGATGAATCTCCAGACAGTTTTCCACAAGGGTTGGACCAATTTACATTCCTACCAGCAAGGAAGAGAGTTCTCCCCATTTTCTTTACCCCACCCCTCTCTCTCATCTCCAAACAGTTGGTATTTCTGTTTTTGCTAATGTCTGAAGTGGTATCTCATTGTTGTTTTTATTTGAATTTCCCTGAAGGATAAGGGCATTTTAATGTAGGTCCAGGAAGTTATTCTAATCAAAGAGAGCATGCTGAACTTTAACACCTGCTATTAAACTAGCTGTCAGAATGAAGGCATCTCCTGAGGGAAAAAACTCTTGCCTTAGGGTGGAGGGGATGTTTTCTCATTAGTGTTCCCTGAGAACAGTGAAGGGCTGCCTCTTATTAGGGGAAGGTGAGCTAGCTTTATGAACTCTGAGGATTCAGTGGACCCACTAGATCATAAATCCTCAGAATATAATTTATTTTTCATGGCCTCAGTAGTTTTCAACTTGGACACTGACTTTAGCAAAACATACTTGCCGTGACTGAACATTTTTTTTTTAGAGTTTTGCAGCTGAAGGTGCTTTATACACCTGAGCAGTAGTCTTCAGAAACACCTCTTTGCTATGCCAATTATTTTAAACTGAAAATGCAGTTCCTAAATTATCCCAATTACATCATTTTTCTGTTTCCTTTTAGATTAGGTTAATTTTAACAACCTTTTTCTTTTAGCAAATTACAGATTGCCTCCATCCTCTGCCACACCCAGTCCCTACCCACCTTCAAAATCCCTAGGGGCACAGACCCCAACATAACACCTCATTTCCCCAGTGAGCCTGGGGACCTACATTTAATCATTCTCCCTCCACTGCAAAGATCATTAAAGTTAAGTATTTTCCTATACTAACTTGACTAATGTTTACTTTAAATGAGCCATCAACTTTGAGAAGAAATCGGATGGTTTGGGAGGGAGTGATGCCTTGTCACAAGGCAAATGCTGTGATTGCTCCAACAGTTTTTTCTCTCTGAAGGAGATAAGGAAGTGCCTCTTTTTAAACTACCAAAATTGTTGCTCTCTGGCTCTCACACTCAGTCTTTAGCTGATATATATTTAATTTATTTTATTTTTATAGGACAGAGAGAAATTTAGAGGTGGGAAAGAGAGAGACCTGAACATCTGCTTGGCCACTCATGAAACTTTCCCCCCAGCAGATGGAGATCAGGGGCTTTAACCCAGGCCCTTGCTCACTGTAATGTGTGCACTTAATCAGGTGCTGCACCACCCAGCCCTGCCTTTAACAGTTTTATTTTATTTTATTTATTGTTATTATCTTTATCAGATAGAGACAGCTAGACATCTAAAGGGAAGGGGGAGAGAGAGAGGGAGAAAGAGAGAGACACACCTACAGCCAGCCCTGTTTCACTCCTCTTGAAGCTTTCCCCCTGCAGGTGGAGACTGGGGGCTTGAACCTGGGTCCTTATGCAAAGTAATGTATGCACATAGCCAGGTGCCACTACCACCTGGCACCTTTAAGTGGTGTTAAATTTAGTTTTTCGGAATCATTTTAAGCTGGCCATATAATTTAGGAATAACCAGAAACCACATTGTCCATGGAGGCATGTTTCACCTGTTTGCATATTAATATCCTTAGAATTAAAAGTCAGTAACATTTTTTTCCCTCCACAAGAATATTTACTAAGTTCACTACCTGTGAAATCTTCCATAACAGGGCTAAAGGCCACCTTGAACTCAGAATTTTTTTGTTCCCATATTGTATTCAGGAACAGAATCCTTTGTTATTCCTCAAACCTCATCTAACTACCAGTTTTCCTAGGTGTCACTGGCCTGAATGTATCTGTTTGGCTTCTCTGAAAATAGATGTTAAAATAAAAAAATAATCTGAGGAGATATCTGTGAAGAACAAAGGAACAACATGGGTATGGAAAAATGAGGGTTCTGGGTCCTGGGGAAGATGGCGCCCTGAGAAATCGCTAACAGCGAGTGTTCTGATAGCATCGTCGGCAACGGTAGGATTTTCTGCCTTTAGCAGGCCAGTCAATAAGGGGGGGCACCAAAGAAGTGATTACAGTTTAATTTGGGTTAACAATTAGAACAAAGGTGACACGGACTAGCGGGGCGCCAGAATTCCCAGGCGGCGCCAGGCAAGGCGAGTGCGCCGGGCATTGTCCTCCGCCCGCCCGGGAAGGCGGCTCCTCCGCCAGTTGCAGAGCTTGGCGGGCAGAGGACCCGGAGAGAGCACTTTAGCTCGGGGGCTTTCTCTTGGGAGTCGCCAGGGTCCACCGCGACCCTGAGGGTGGATCCAAAGACTTCTTGAGTATAGCTTTCATTGGATCAAAGGACTTGGAGCTAGTTTTCATTTTTGAGAAATCCTTTAAAAAAGTCTGGAGGGCGGGGTTTCCCGGAAGATGGCGATTGAGAAGCGGCTAGCCTTTGAGCTCCGGACACATCTCGTGTAAACAATAGGATTTTCTGCCTTTAGCAGGCTAGCCAATAAGGGGCCACAGCGGTCATACCAAGGATGTGTCTATAACTTAATTTGGGTTAAGAATTAGAGTAGGGGAAAAAATTCTTTTTTCTTCCTTTTAATTTTCAAGCATACATCCTTCCCGCCGCCCCCCCCCGCCCCCCCCCGCCCCCGTAAGCAGTGCCTGGGACCAGCTACTAGCAGGATACCCCATACCACCAAACAGGGTTTTTTCTTTTTTTTTTTTTTTTTTTTTATTCACTGATACACATTTGGGAAGTTCCTCGCACTGCTCTTTAATTACAACTCTTCTTCTTATCTTCTCCCTTTTCTCTCTCTTATCTCTCTCTCTTTTTTTTTTTTTTAATCTTGTCATACACTTCTTTCTTCTTTGCCTTTCTGAATTTGTGAATTACTTTGGGGAAGAAATCTGACCCAGAGTGGACTCTCTATGTGTCTATCTCTGCTCTAGTTCCCTTTACACTCTTGTTACCCCTAGAATATACACTGGATAGTAGATTTGCATAACTGTCTATTCTTGCTATCCTCTCTTCCTTTTCTCTTTCTTCACTGGGATTTGGTTACTATTTTTTCACGGACTGGAGAAATTGTTTGGCTAACTGGTAACGATTAAACTCCTTCAATACTTACTTCAGTTGCTACTGTTATTCCGGAGGTTGGTGAGTGCAATTGTCATAAAGGTATTTAGTACAGTGTTACTTGTGCTCAAAACACAACAACTGAGGAACAACAGAGCATTAAAAAAAAAAAAAGAGAGAGAGAGAAACACATAAATTAAAAAAAAAATGGGTAGATTAAAAACAAATAAAACTGCTACCCCAATGAATGAAGACAAGAGCCGAGAAGAAACCACAAATCAGTCAGAAGTAACCATAGATAAGAAAAGTATGCAAGCAATAATAAACTTATTAATCACAGAAATGAAAACAACATTGGAGGAAAGAAATGGCAGTATTAGGGAAACAACAGTTGAGACCCCCAAGGAAAATACTGATTTTCTTGAGACAATTAGAGAACTGAAAGCTGAAATAGCTGTAATGAAGAAAGAAGCTGAGGCAAGGGAAAGCAGACTAACAGAAGCAGAAAACAGAATTAGTCAGACAGAGGATGAGTTAGAGAAAACTAAGAAAGAGGTGAAAGAGCTTAAAAAGGGATTGAGAGACACTGAAAACAACAACAGAGACATATGGGATGATCTCAAAAGAAGTAACATTCGTATAATTGGCCTCCCAGAGGAAGAAAGAGAGGAAGGGGAAGCAAACATTCTAGAGGAAATAATACAAGAAAATTTCCCAGACCTGAATAACAGAAAGGATATTAAGGTGCAAGAGGCCCAGAGAGTACCAAACAGAATCAACCCAGACCTGAAAACACCAAGACACATCATAGTCACAATGAGAAGAAGTAAGGATAAAGAAAGGATCCTAAAGGCTGCAAGAGAGAAACAAAAAGTCACATACAGGGGAAAACCCATAAGACTTTCTGCAGATTTCTCAACTCAAACTCTAAAAGCCAGAAGGGAGTGGCAAGATATCTATCGAGCCCTGAATGAAAAAGGGTTTCAACCAAGGATTATATATCCTGCTAGACTTTCATTCAAGCTAGATGGAGGGATCAAAACCTTCTTAGACAAACAACAGTTAAAGGAGGCAACTATCACCAAGCCGGCCCTGAAAGAGGTACTAAAAGACCTCTTATAAACAAGAACATCACTATAATACTTGTAATATATCAGAGTAAACAAATTGTTTTTTAGAACAATGGCACTACAATACATTAAATCCATAATATCAATAAATGTCAATGGCTTAAACTCACCCATCAAAAGGCACAGGGTGGGGGGATGGATCAGAAAACATAACCCAACCATATGCTGCTTGCAAGAATCACATCTATCACAACAAGATAAACACAGACTTAAAGTGAAAGGATGGAAAACTATCATACAGGCTAACGGTCCACAAAAAAGGGCAGGAACAGCCATTCTCATCTCAGACACGATAGATTTTAAATTAAATAAAGTAATAAAAGATAGGCAAGGACATTACATAATGATTAGAGGATCAATCAGCCAAGAAGACTTAACAATTATTAACATCTATGCACCCAACGAGGGACCATCTAAATACATTAAACACCTATTGAAAGAATTTCAAAAATACATCAATAGTAATACAATAATAGTGGGAGACTTCAATACCCCACTCTCACACTTAGACAGATCAACAAAGCAGAGAACCAATAAAGATACAAGAGAATTGAATGAAGAGATTGACAGACTAGACCTCTTGGACATTTTCAGACTCTTCCACCCCAAAAAACTGGAATACACCTTCTTTTCAAATCCACACAACACATACTCAAGGATAGACCACGTGTTAGGCCACAAAGACAGCATCAATAAATTCAAGAGCATTGAAATCATCCCAAGTATCTTCTCACACCACAGTGGAGTAAAACTAACTTTTAACAACAAACGGAAAATTATTAAAAGACATAGAATTTGGAAACTAAACAACATGCTCCTTACGAACCACTGGGTCAGACACTCACTCAAACAGGAAATTCAAATGTTCCTGGAAACTAATGAAAATGAAGACACAACCTATCAAAATATTTGGGACACAGCTAAAGCAGTACTGAGAGGGAAACTTATAGCTATACAATCACATATTAAACACCAAGAAGAAGCCCAAATGAACGAACTTACTACACACCTCAAGGACTTAGAGGAAGAGGAACAAAGGAACCCTAAAGCATCCAGAAGGACAGAAATCACTAAAGTTAGAGCAGAAATAAACAACATCGAAAATAAAAGAACCATACAAAAGATCAATGAAGCCAAATGTTGGTTCTTTGAAAGATTAAACAAAATTGACAAACCCCTAGCCAGACTCACCAAACAAAAAAGAGAGAAGACTCCAATTAATAGAATTGTAAACGATACAGGAGATATCACAACTGACACCACAGAAATCCAGAGAAATCTGCGAAACTTCTATAAAGAACTATATGCCACCAAGCTAGAGAATCTGGAAGAAATGGAACAATTCCTAGAAACCTATGCACTTCCAAAACTGAACCAAGAAGAACTACAAAATCTAAATGCACCAATCACAGACAAAGAAATTGAAACCATTATTAAGAATCTCCCCAACAACAAAAGTCCTGGACCAGATGGCTTCACAAACGAATTCTACAAAACTTTCAGGAAACAGTTAATACCCATACTTCTTAAGCTATTTCATAAGATTGAAGAAACAGGAATACTCCCTTCCACCTTTTATGAAGCCAACATCACCCTGATACCAAAAGCTGATAGGGACAGAACAAAAAAGGAAAACTACAGACCAATATCTCTGATGAACATAGATGCCAAAATATTAAACAAGATCTTGGCCAACCGGATACAGCAACACATCAAAAAGATTGTTCATTATGACCAAGTGGGATTCATCCCAGGAATGCAAGGCTGGTTCAACATCCGTAAATCAATCAATGTCATTCATCACATCAATAAAAGCAAAGCCAAAAACCACATGATTATCTCAATAGATGCAGAGAAAGCCTTTGACAAAATCCAACACCCATTCATGCTCAAAACTCTACAAAAAATGGGAATAGATGGGAAATTCCTCAAGATAGTGGAGTTTATATATAGCAAACCTACAGCCAACATCACACTCAATGGACAGAAGCTGAAAGCATTCCCCCTCAGATCAGGGACTAGACAGGGCTGCCCACTGTCACCGTTACTCTTCAACATAGTATTGGAAGTTCTTGCCATAGCAATCAGGCAAGAGAAAGAAATCAAAGGGATACAGATTGGAAGGGAAGAAGTCAAGCTCTCACTATTTGCAGATGATATGATAGTATACATAGAAAGACCTAAAGAATCCAGTAGAAAATTACTGGAAGTTGTTAGGCAATATAGCAAGGTATCAGGCTACAAAATCAATGTACAAAAATCAGTGGCATTTCTTTATGCAAACACTAAATCTGAAGAAGAAGACATCCAGAAATCACTCCCATTTACTGTTTCAGCAAAATCAATCAAATACCTAGGAATAAAGTTGACCAAAGAAGTGAAAGACTTGTATGCTGAAAACTATGAGTCGCTACTCAAGGAGATAGAAACTGATACCAAGAAATGGAAAGATATCCCATGCTCATGGATTGGAAGAATAAATATCATCAAAATGAACATTCTCCCCAGAGCCATATACAAATTTAATGCAATACCCATCAAAGTTCCACCAAGCTTCTTTAAGAGAATAGAACAAACACTACAATCATTTATCTGGAACCTGAAAACACCTAGAATTGCCAAAAACATCCTAAGGAAAAGAAACAGAAATGGAGGCATCACACTCCCAGACCTTAAACTATATTATAAAGCCATCATCATCAAAACAGCATGGTACTGGAACAAAAATAGGCACACAGACCAGTGGAACAGAATTGGAAAAATGAGGGTTCATGTGTAGGAATCCAAGGGTGAAGTGGTAGCTGTTATACTTGCCGGCAAAGAGGATATAGCTGTACAATCATTCCCAGTTGACACTATGACAAATAGTTCTTTATATTTACTAGTAAAGATCAAGACTTCTTGATGTTATTATATCCTGTTACAAGATCTCTAAGAAAGCACAGAGATGGGAGTGGGGCAGTAGCACAGCGGGTTAAGCTCACCTGGTGCAAAGTTCAAGGACCAGCTTAAGGATCCCTTTGAGTCCCTGGCTCCCCATCTGCAGAGGAGTCGCTTCACAGGTGGTGAAGCAAGTCTGCAGGTGTCTATCTTTCTCTTCCCATCTCTGTCTCCCCCTCCTCTCTCCATTTCTCTCTGTCCTATCTAACAACAAGGACATCAATAACAACACCAATAATAACTACAACAACAATAAAAAAAACAAGGGTAACAAAAGAGAAAATTAATTAATTTAAAAAAAGTTATATTTAATGGAAAGACTATAGTACTAATCATCTCTCATACATGGTATTAACAGAGACTGAATTTTGGTTTTCTGGGTTCAGATAAGCAAGTTTGGTGTACTACCACTATACAACCCCCCACACTCTGGGAAAAAATATCAATTTTATTAATAATGTACAGTGATCTAGGTGGTGGCACAGTGGACAGAGTGTCTCACTTGACTGCATGAGGTTCCAAGTTTGGTCCCTTGTGACAAATGTGTTTGAGTAATGCTCTGGCTCTTTCTGCCTCTCATAGATAGATAAATAAACATATATATAGTATTTGGAGAGAAATACAATGAAATGTTTAAATCAGTGCCTTCCTGGAGCTGAGGAGAGGAGAAGGGACTAATATTTTGATATAGGGGGGCAAATAAACTATGGCTTGAAAAGTGTTATTTACTTGGTTAATGGCAGGAGAAAAGGTATTTACTTTGGTCAAGTGAAAAACATTTGCTTTCCTCTGTCTCTTGGGTCTCCATTGTTCTCCACTCAAAATAATCAGCATACCCAACAAGGTTATCTGCAGGCCAGCTCTTTAGAAATCCCCTGAGTTCTGTTTATAGCACCTTTGCTGGGATGTGCTTCATATTAAAAGTAGTGCAAGGCACCAAGTTGTTAGTGTGTGTGCACTTAATAGTTTCTAAGGGAATATGGAGCTCTCCTGCCTGACGGTAATTTTCCTGCATCAGAAGCAGCTTCTGGAAGGATGATTTCAATGCAAATGGAGTCATGTATCTAAAGAAACAGTAATTGTCATTCCACCCATGGTCACCATGTCAGTCTCCCTTGTAGGAGATCTGAGAGAGGTACTATCCTAGCTGCCACAAATTTCCTTTGTATATTCAGACAATACCCAGTCAAATAGACTTCTTTCCCCAGTCAAATAGACTTGAACTCAATTTGAAGTATGACTAAGAGACCTACAATTATACAAGAGAAATTTGCTCTGTAAAAAACATTATATACAAAGTGGGAAGGAGGAGCATAATGGTTATGCAAATAAATTCTTTCCTGTCAGAGGCTCAAAGGTCCCAGGTTCAATCCCCTGCACCACTGTAAGCCAGAGCTAAGCAGTGCTCTGGTCTAATAAAAAAAAAAAAGAACTTAGATAAGAGAAAGATAAAAGTAGATCACCCATTATTATATTACAATATTGGCTGTACTTGAGAAACAGCCTATTTACAGTGTTAAGGAAGGGCATGTTTTAGTAGTGACAAATATATATATGTGTGTAATATAAATATGATATGCTCTTGTCATATATAGATATGATAAGAGCACAAAAACATATAGAATAATATAAAATATGTAAGGCAATACTACCAAAAAGTACTGAATATATTTTCAATCAGAAATACTTTCTTAATAATGTTATGCATGTACAAACTATTGTTTTTACTGTCAACTGTAAAACATTAAACCCCTAATAAAGAAAAAAATGATAACCACCATTAAAAAAAGAAAAAAGTCTACATCTGTCCACAAGAAAAGAAATACTCTCAAGTCATTTAGCAGATGAAAAACAGGAATACAATGAGAGTCAAATAATACTCAAGTGGCATGTATTTTCAACAGTTAAAATTCCCTCTTCCTCACCATTATTATAAGCAATCTATCAAAGACCCAACTAGAATTGTTATTTTTAGAGGCAGAGAGAGAGAGAGAGAAACAAAGAAAGAAACAGAGAACACCATCAAAGTTTCCTTTAATAAGGTGGGAGCTGAGCATGAACCTGGGTTACACACATGGCTAAGCAGCTCACTGAGTTCTAGTTTGCTGGCACCAGAATAGTCTTTTTTTTAAAAAATATATGGCATACACTGGAGTGTTCTATTATCAAGTGAACAGAACTTCTGCAATTAGTACCCACCTTTGTAAACTAGTTCTTTGAAAGGCAGGTATGAATGAAAACAGCATAATAACATTCCATTCTGGAGATATGCAACACACAAACAGTAAACCACTATTGACATCCCTAGGTATAGGTTAAAGTTAGAAATTTTTTGAGAACTAGATAGCAGAGAAATTTGATAGTACCATTTTTGAAATTCTCCTTTATGTAGACAAAAGTAGTTGGTCCCACTGAAAATATCGTCAGATTTATTTCAAGTGGCTTAGTTTTAGTGCTGCACAAGTAACAACATTATAAATTCCACTTATCAAAGAACATCTATAATTTCAAGTTGAGAGCACATTATATAGTATGATTTATGAAGTTAAAGATAAAAGAACTTCTCTTTTATGAAAAGGTTTTCAATTTCATAGGGAAATTACTAGTATTATAATGTATTTCCTCGTTTTTAGATTGCAGTCACAAGTTATTTGAGCTTATTTGCCTTAAAAATGTTGTTGTGATCCTGTGGTATTTATAGAATATGAGATGTTCATGTAACTAACACTTTCATATGTTATCAACACCAGCTATTAATCTATAATATATATATATATATATATATATATATATATATATAATTCAACATCTAGAGCACAATGAGTCAAAAGAGAATTAATATTTATTGAGAGCTAACATAAAGCCAGGTGCTGTGCTAAGTATCTCATATACAACTTTGTATTAAATCTTAAAGGCTTTGTGAAATAGACAGTATTCCTATTTTTAAATTTTTATTGGTGAATTAATATTGATTTGTGAAATTATAAGATAACATGGATACAATTCCACATTGTTCCATTCCCACCACCAAAGTTCTGTGTCCCGATTATATCCACTGGAAATTGCAGTAGTTCTTGCAAGGTCACAGATATGGGTTGACTCTTATTTCTATAACTATCTATCTATATCCATATACATTTCCCACCTTTCTATGGTCCTGCCTCTCTTCCTTTCTAAGTCACACCTACACCAATTACTACTTCTGAATGTTCTTTCTTTTCTTCCTCTTCTGTCCTCTGATCCAAATGGAATTGGAGTTCAGAGCCCTCTGGTCATCTGCCCCTAGTAATTTTCCTCCTCTGGGAGTATGGACCGAAAAATTTTATGGGGCACAGAAGGTGGGAGGTCTGCCTTTTGTAATTGTTTCTCCATTGGACATGGGCATTAATAAGCCAATCCACACACCCCCCCCCAGCCTGTTTCTATATTTCCCTGGTGGGGTAAGGCTCTGGAGAGCTAAGGTTACAAGATAGATTGGTGAGGTTGCCAATACTGCGAAGTCAGGATGGAATCATTATAGTGTCTGCGACTGAAAGGTGGTAAGATATAAAGCAGGACAAAATGATTAATGAAGAAGAACGAAAAGTAGGAATAGAGCACATGAGACTAGGGACCTTAAGGTAAAAAGAATCTAGAAAGTATATTTTAGGCATGTTCCTAGGAGCCCATGACTTTAGTCATTTTTGCTTGAGCTTGATAACTCTACAGGTGGAATAAAAATATTGTCTGGGGATGTGAGGTTCCTGCTGTCTTAGGGTTCAAAAAGACAATCGATAGTTAATGTTATCATCACATTATTTGGTAATTGGGTTAACTTTGAAAAGTCCTTTTGTTAGGGTTTGCTATACAGTACCCAGTCTCTTGTATATAGCTGTGCTATTGGTTGCTTCTGATCTACTTGGTCTAGGCTTTTGAGAGAGTCTGCATATCAATTACACAGCCTATATATTGAAAAGATTCAGTTTGTGTTTTGAAAAACTTCCAGACATACAATTAATTTTCCCTCTCTCATATTAATTAACTAGTGATTTATATGACTACATTTAACTAGGAGTGTACATAAACACCATTCCCACCACCAAAAGACTGTGACCCATCCCTCCCACCCACTCCCACCCCCCACTGTCCCAGGAAGCTGCATGTCTATCCCTCACCACAGGGTTTTTACTTTGGTGCCCTACTTATTTCCCCCAGTCCTGGAACCATTGGATAGGGCCCACTTTCCCGTATGCCTCTCCCAATCCATATCAAATAATATTGCATCTGCCGATCACAACCTAACCAACACAACAATTGCCACCTCAACATGCTTCACTTCAGACTGTGTCCAGAGACTTCACGTGTGGAATGACAACCCTTCAGCTTCATTACTCGGGTGAGACCTTTCCTTTCATTGTATACTCTAATTTCATCTCAGGTGGTTCACTTTCTAACAAAGTCCCAAAACCTAGATATACACCAGTTTCTGTGAAAGAGAGCATATCTTCACACGTATCTATAAACTACTGCAAAATATATACCTGAAAGCAGAAGTACACTAGAGTTTGCAGTGAGTACCTCTCTAACACTTCCTCTCCACTATTCCAAGCTTTGGGTCCATGATTGCTCAACAATTTGTTTGGCTCCGTATGTTAACTCTCTTTTCAGTCACCAGTTTCCAGATGTCATCAGGATGCCGGCCAGGCTTTCCTAGACTGAAGAACCCACCAATGTGTCCTAGAGCTCTGCTTCCCCAGAGACCCACCCTACTAGGGAGAGAGGCAGACTGGGAGTATGGACCGACCAGTCAATGCCCATGTTCAGCGGGGAAGCAATTACAGAAGCCAGACCTTCTACCTTCTGCAACCCACAATGACACTGGGTCCGTGCTCCCAGAGGGATAGAGAATGGGAAAGCTATCAGGGGAGGGGGTGGGTTATGGAGATTAGGTGGTGGGAATTGTGTGGAATTGTACCCCTCCTACCCTATGGTTTTGTTAATTAATCCTTTCTTAAATAAAAAAAATATATATATTGTCTGGGAAAATGGTGTCAAAGTTGAGCATAAGGCTAGAAAGCTGGATTATGGTAGAGAGTTGCTCAAAACCTAAAGAAAACATGTAAATACAATGAACTATTTACCCTATATTTTTATGAAGGTGTGTTTGCCTATATATTCATATTTAGGTCAGGCACCAGTATAAACTGCAAGTCCCTGTCGGTCTGAGCTCACAGTCCATGGCCACAGTTGGGAACATTCTTGGCTGTACTCATTTAAGGACCAGTCTTCCTCCAGTGGCAAAATAGGATGACTCAGCTTTACTTTGAAGAGTGGAATAGGCCCTACCATTGCTACTTTATAGCGAGCTCAAGCTTCTGGAGAGGGCCACAAGACATTATTCCTACTTTTTTCTTTTTATTATTATTATTTTATTTTATTTATAAAAAGGAAACACTGACAAAACCATAGGATAAGAGGGGTACAACTCCACACAATTCCCACCACCAGAACTCTATAGGACAAAAAAACAATAGCCCTGAGATCAAAATAAGCAGATTAGGTCATATTTCTACTAACTGGTCAAGCTAGAACTGAACCTCTTCATTACAACCACATTCCATGGCGCTATTTTATAACAGAAAGCAAATGCAGTTTTTCCAAACATATTAACTCTAAACACTATATCATCGAAATCAGATATTAATTGACAACAATATTTTTACACATGTTAGGCAATGCTTTGAATATAGACACAGTACAGAGCAGGGCCCTTACCTTCAATGAATAGATTCACCCCATCTATAAACTCTTCATAGAAATAATTTCCAATGTTGCTACTGAGAGAACTACTCCGACACATTCAGATGTGCCTTATACAAGCGAAGCTTTTGTCAGTGGGTGTTTTTTTGATCCTGTACCATGTGACTTTAGTTATGTTTAAGCCTGGTGACATATAGATAATTCTTCGTGATGGAGATGAAAGCTGTGCCTCAGCAAGCAGGAAAAAAAATCACAAATGGAGAAACTATAGTGAACTATTTTATGAAATCTAGATGATAGTCTATGTTAATGTATCCACATACTTGCTGTGCTGTCTGTCAAAATACTGTCAAAATAGTTTCATGTGCACTATTTCAGTAAGCGATGTAGTGTAAGTCTTAATGTATTCACAGTAGAATGAAGTATCAAATACCCCCAAATTAAGTCACTCATCAGTTTAAGCTTGTTTAGAACATTGTGGCTTACACTATAGGTTTTATTTTCGTGATGATACTTTAATTTCCAAAGGATGTAGTGACTCACTTTGGTCAAAAATATAACAAATGCTGCAAAACAAGGACTGGCATAAGTATCCTGGTTCGAGCCTCTGACTCCCCACCTGCAGGGAAGTCACTTCATAGGCGGTGAAGCAGGTCTGCAGGTGTCTTATCTTTCTCTCCCTCTGTCTATCTTCCCCTTTTCTCTCAATGTTTCTCTGTCCTATCTAACAATGACAACATCAATTACAACAGTAATAGCTACAACAACAATAAAAAAACAAGGGCAACAAAGGGAAAATAAATAAATAAGAGCATATATATGTTTGTATATATATATTTGTATATATATATGTATATTTGTGTATATATATATATATATATTTGTGTATATATCCAAAATTGAAACAAATAAACATATCACATGAAGGATGGTATGTGACCAGATTATCAAGAATTAATAAAGGAATATAACCTCACTTAACATAATACACAATTTCAAGTGTGAATAAATAATTATATTCAAAAGAAGACAGAAATTTTGTAAACTAGATGTTAAATATGGCCATTATTAAAATTTAATTTATATAACCTTGTAACTAATTAAATTATTTGTATAGCAGAGAATTTAATTGTATCCAAAAAGATGTTTAATCTTTGCCCTGGGCTTCCAAAAGATAACGAAGTCCTTAAATGCCATGTATGATTGGAATTTCCACCTGTGGACAATATGCATTTGGATGGGGCCAGTGAGTGATATCAACAATGTGATACATTTGAGGGGTTCTGAGTCATATAATCTTTGTGATATAGAATCAGGGCTTTAGGTGACTCCGCTTAACCTGCAGGCTTAAAATGTCAGATCAGGGAGTCAGGCAGTAGCACAGCGGGTTAAGTGCACATGGCTCAAAGCAAAGACCTGTGTAAGGATCCGGGTTTGAGTCCACGGCTCCCCACCTGCAAGGTAGTCGCTTCACAAGGGGTTCTTCTTCTTCTAGCGTTTGCCCTTCTTCCGTAGCCAGTCAACAGTATCAGGTTGAGCCTGATGTAAAGTTTCGAGACCTCCTTTGAATCTGGAGAGGTGGCAGTCGTTGACTATGTGGGTCATAGTCTGTCTGGAGCCGCAGGGGCAGTTCGGGTCGTCTCTGGCTCCTCAGCGATGGAACATAGCTGCGCACCGGCCATGGCCTGTTCGATAGCGATTGAGGAGGACCCAATCATAATGTGCTAGGTCAAAGCCGGGTTGATGCTTGCAGGGGTCTGTGATGAGGTGTTTGTTCTTTACCTCAGCTGACTGCCAGCTCTGTTTCCAAGAGACTGGAACAGAGAAGTTCAGTGTAGGCGTAGGGGACCAGATTGGGTGACGAGACGTCAAGCGTTGAACAGGGTGGGCGAAGATATTCGCGTATATTGGCAGGTCCGGTCGAGCGTAGACGTGGGAAATGAACTTAGATGATGCCGCATCCCGACGAATATCTGGCGGGGCGATGTTGCTAAGAACTGGCAGCCATGGAACCGAGGTGGAACGGATGGTTCCAGAAATTATCCTCATGGAGGAATATAATTTGGAATCCACCAAGTGGACATGGGGGCTACGGAACCATACTGGGGCACAGTATTCTGCAGTGGAATAGCATAATGCCAGAGATGATGATCGTAGTGTGGAAGCGCTCGCGCCCCATGAGGAGCTGGCCAGTCTTGCAATGATGTTATTCCTCGCACCCACCTTTGCTGCAGTTTTTATGAGATGTTCGTGAAATGACAGAGTGCGATTGAGAGTAAACGCCAAGATAGACTGGCTGGGCTTCATGCCGGATTCTCGTATCGCCAAGCTGCACATTAAGCTCATGTGAGGCCGAGGCATGGTGTAGATGGAAAACAGATGATACCGTTTTAGCAGTGCTAGGAATTAGTCGCCATTTTTTACAGTAATCAGATATCAGAGACATGTGAAGATTATAGCGGTTTTGAAACCAAAGAAAGACCCAACACTGGCTGCCAGCTATAAACCAATTTCTCTCCTCTCCGTGTGTTACAAACTCCTTGAGAGGCTGCTTCTATCATGTATTTCTCATCTTACAGAGAAATTCCTATCACCCGCCCAGGCTGGTTTCCGCCCAGGAAGATCTACCTGCGAACAAGCCCTGGCCCTTTCAACCTACATTGAAAATGGATTCCAGAAGAATTTAAAGACGGGTGCTGTCTTTGTTGATCTCACAGCAGCCTATGACACAGTCTGGCACCGTGGTCTCCTGGTCAAGATCTCAAGATGCCTGCCTCCATGGGTGGCCAACACTATATCGTTTCTTCTCCAAAACAGAAGATTCCGGGTACATCTGGGTGACAAGTCTAGCAGATGGAGACTTGTCTCAAGTGGCCTCCCCCAGGACTCTGTTCTGGCTCCTATGCTATTTAATATTTACATCAATGACCTCCCAGAAACTTCTTCAAGGAAGTTCATCTACGCCGACGACATCTGCTGTGCAACTCAGGCATCAAAGTTCGACATCCTCGAGGAAACACTCATGAAAGAAATGTCTCTGATATCTGATTACTGTAAAAAATGGTGACTAATTCCTAGAACTGCAAAAACGGTATCATCTGTTTTCCATCTCCACCATGCCTCGGCCTCACATGAGCTTAATGTGCAGCTTGGCGATACAAGAATCCAGCATGAAGCCCAGCCAGTCTATCTTGGCGTTACTCTCGATCGCACTCTGTCATTCCACAAACATCTCATAAAAACTGCAGCAAAGGTGGGTGCGAGGAATAACATCATTGCAAGACTGGCCAGCTCCTCATGGGGCGCGAGCGCTTCCACACTAAGATCATCATCTCTGGCATTATGCTATTCCACTGCAGAATACTGTGCCCCAGTATGGTTCCGTAGCCCCCATGTCCACTTGGTGGATTCCAAATTATATTCCTCCATGAGGATAATTTCTGGAACCATCCGTTCCACCTCGGTTCCATGGCTGCCAGTTCTTAGCAACATCGCCCCACCAGATATTCGTCGGGATGCGGCATCATCTAAGTTCATTTCCCACGTCTACGCTCAACTGGACCTGCCAATATACGCGAATATCTTCGCCCACCCTGTTCAACGCTTGACGTCTCATCACCCAGTCTGGTCCCCTACGCCTACACTGAACTTCTCTGTTCCAGTCTCTTGGAAACAGAGCTGGCAGTCAGCTGAGGTAAAGAACAAACACCTCATCACAGACCCCTGCAAGCATCAACCCGGTTTTGACCTAGCACGTTATGATTGGGTCCTCCTCAATCGTTATCGAACAGACCATGGCCGGTGCGCCCTATGTTCCATCGCTGGGGAGCCAGAGACAACCCGAACTGCTCCTGCGGCTACAATGACCCACATAGTCAACGACTGCCACCTCTCCAGATTCAAAGGAGGTCTCGAAACTTTACATCAGGCTCAACCTGACGCTGTTGACTGGCTACGGAAGAAGGGCAAACGCTAGAAGAAGAAGAAGAAGAGACATGTCTTTCGTGAGTGTTTCCTCGAGGATGTCGAACTTTGATGCCTGAGTTGCACAGCAGATGTCGTCGGTGTAGATGAACTTCCTTGAAGAAGTTTCTGGGAGGTCATTGATGTAAATATTAAATAGCGTAGGAGCCAGAACAGAGCCCTGGGGGAGGCCACTTGAGACAAGTCTCCATCTGCTAGACTTGTCACCCAGATGTACCCGGAATCTTCTGTTTTGGAGAAGAAACGATATAGTGTTGGCTACCCATGGAGACAGGCATCTTGAGATCTTGACTAGGAGACCACGGTGCCAGACCGTGTCATAGGCTGCTGTGAGATCAACAAAGACAGCACCCGTCTTTAAATTCTTCTGGAATCCATTTTCAATGTAAGTTGAGAGGGCCAGGGCTTGTTCGCAGGTAGATCTTCCTGGGCGGAAACCAGCCTGGGCGGGTGATAGGAATTTCTCTGTAAGATGAGAAATACGTGACAGAAGCAGCCTCTCAAGGAGTTTGTAACACACGGAGAGGAGAGAAATTGGTCTATAGCTGGCGGCCAGTGTTGGGTCTTTCTTTGGTTTCAAAACCGCTATAATCTTCGCACGACGCCAAACTTTGGGCATAGACTCAGATTCCAAGATGTGGGACAGGAATGAAGCGAGCCACTTCTTTGCCGCGGGGCCCAGGTTAAGAATGAGTTCTGGGGTGATGTTATCATAGCCAGCAGCTGTTCCCGGTTTAACCCTCTTCAAAGCGTCTTCCAGTTCAGACAGTGTAAAGGGAGA